>NC_064811.1:154909127-154930167 GCF_023721935.1 Panthera uncia
GTCTCCCTCCCTGTCTCCCTCCCTGTCTCTCCCTCCCTCCCTCCCTCCCCCTCCCTCTGCCGCTCTCTCCTGCTTGCTCTGTCTTTAAAATAAATAAATGATAAGAAGAAGAAAAAAGGGAAAGCTAGCCAGAAGAGACTGTGGGGTAGAGTTAATGTTATAATTATCCTAAAGTTTATTTGGATTCTCTTTTGCCTATATTGCTAGAATTGTTATTTTGTATTTAAAGAAGTTTTTCTCCGAAGAACTTATTTTTAGATGTAATACTAGAGAGTCAATCATTTCAGATGCATGGAGAAGTCATGAATAATTAACATAGCAGCACCAAACCTGCTCCAAATTCCCATCTCTATGTTTAGTCCCTGTTCTTTTCCATCCAGATAGGCAGGCGATGGCTAACTCTATATTTCACAAGATAACAAAGCATCTCTTATTCAGGAAAAAAAAAAATCCACAGGCACTTCCTCAGCCTCTGATACTATTTTCCTCAGACATCAGCAAGCCCCTCCTTCCCTCTGTCACAGCCCCCAAGTGTCCTGTGTGGCCCACAGCTGCAGAATTTAAACTTGATTCTTCAACACAGTGGAGAGCCTGGGTACTGGGATACTGGCAAATTTAACCTGAATGTCAAGAGAATACTGTTATCGGTAATTTCTTTTCTGGGTATGGTGACTTTATCTCCCTGGGGAGAGGAAGGAAACTCCCCAGAGCGTGAGCCGTGTAAACATCAGTTTGGAGCGCATTTAGCATTTGGTATTTATTAGACTCAGTAGTTCCTGAAGTCCTCCTGTCTCTGATATATTTATTCTGTATTGTTCACGTCCCTTCTTTATCTTCTATTGTCTGTTAATGTCGAAATCTCCATTTTGGCATTTGATCATTGCGCCAGAGGTCTGCAGGGTCACCCTTGGGTTTGGTGGTTCATCACTAGGGGGACTCAGGACCATAGTGTATTAAAGGTACAGAGCAAAGTCCACAAAGGGAAAAGGCACACAGGCGAAATCCAAGGAAGATAAGACACAAACATCCAAGGGTCCTTTCTCAATGGAGTCACACAGGAGGCACTTAATCCCTACCCCCCAAAATTGTCATCATACATGTGAGATGCTGCCAGTCAGGCAAGCTCATCAGACACTCTGCCCAAGGTTTTTGTTAGGGGCTGGTAAGTTAGGCCCCCTCTGCCTGGCATGAGCCCAGATTCCATACACCCATAAGGAAAGTAGATGTTCAACACAAACCATGTTGATGTAGACGGGTCAGTCACAATGCACCATTCTTACCAGTTCTCGTAAGAATGTAAATAGGGGGCTGAAAACCCTCTTGAAATCGAAATTTGCGGAGTCCAGTTAAGAACCGACCTTGTAAACAGGCCCTTGAACGATAATCATGTGGCCTGCTGTGCTAACCCTTTTCTGCACGATCTGTGTATTAACCTCTAATCTTGTCAACTTCTTTGTCAGAGATTCTGAAGCTTTATGTGGAGTAGGCGCTGGTTGAAAACTCTGATTATATCCCACCATTTTGCTGAACTCTTAGTAGGTGCTTTACTTCCTCTCTCCCCTGTCCCAGCATACAATCCTCTTAAGTTCTGTGTCCTCTGCATCCGGTAAAATATATCCAGAGTCCACCCAGTTTCTTTCTTTTGTCCTGTCCTAGTTCAAGCCAGTCATCTCTTGATAAGACTATTGCAGTGGACTTCAGACAGCTGCTCTCTTTTCAACATTTGACTTCATTAATCCACATGGCACAGAGCAGCCCAAGACTGTTTCTTAAAACTGGATAACATGACATCTTTACTTAAAGTTCTTCCAGGATCTCACATTACTCTTAAGATGAATTACAAAGACTGTAATGGGACCTCAACTAGCCCTGACCCATCCAGCCCCATCTAGGACCATTCTGTCTCTTATTTTGCAGTGACACCAGCCTTCCCGGATTTCTCCAAATGCCCCAAGCTCACTCTGTCAGGCTTCCCATAAGCTCATCCATATACCTGGAACACTAGTTTTCTTTCTTATTCTTAGACTAATACCCGCCTATTGTTTACAGCTTACTTTAAGGGTAGGGCAACCACATAATTTATCATCATATTTTTTGGATGATAAATCCTCTTTAGAGAATAAGGGAATGTTGTTTGTAATTCTTCCAGGTCAACAGGTGTAACCTTGGCAATGCTGTCATCCTAGTAATCGGTCTCTTCCTTGAAGAGCTCTTTCTTGAACCATCCTTTTAAACTGGATGACTGTCTTCCCCTCTGTGATAACCTATCATTTTCCTTTATACTACTCATGCCGTAATCATTATATACTACTATATGTGATGATTTGTTTAACATTTTTTATCTTGACTGTGCTCTGAAGTGTCACAGGTTTGTGGGCATTGTAGCCAGCAACCAGCAGCTGCCCCAGTGGACATGTTATAAATAGTCCCTAAATTCATAATTACATAATGGCAGTGCTTCCAATGAGGTATTTTTTGATCTGTCTTTTCTTCATTCCCCTGCTTTATTTTTTCTCCCAGATTGTATTTGGGAGCTCTTCATAAAATTCTTGGATTTTTCTTCCCGTTTTTGTCTTAATGAGCATGGAAAAGAATCCATTTGGTTATGTGTTGACATTTCACCTCTGCAAAAACTCTCAGGCATATTGGTTTGCTCATGATTTGTGTGCATTTGAAATGGGCATGCTCCAAATCTCATTCCATTCATTTTGTCTAAACAGGAATACTATTCAATGAAAAATGGTCCTCTTCATATCAATTAATTCATCTCACCTTTGTAGGTATGAATTTGCTCTGATCTCCTAGAACCGGTCAAGCACAAAATTGGTTTCTCTGAACAAAGCAATGTACTCCAAATGCTAGGAAAACTCTCTAACATTTCCCAACCTCTTAGGTGGTGATCCAGGCCAGACTGCCTTGCTTTTCTTCAAAGGTCTAAACAAGTCAAATAGGCCTACAGTTGTGGGTAGAATTAAAAATTTGGCCCAGCTGCTGTCATCCTGCTCATCTGATACCTTCTTCTCTAGAGAGTGAGAGCTTTTATTTTGTTTCAGATTCAACCCAGAGTGAAGGGTTTGTGTATCAATTTTCAAGCCACGTACTTTGCACTATCTTTGGAAATGTGTTTATATACTGATTTCTGCATCTGGGCATCACAAATTCCCATGCATATATATGTCAAAAGTTAGTATATTTAACATCTGTGTCTTTTTAAGGGATAAGAAAAAAATTGAGAATTGGAATTGAGACTGCTTTAATTACAGAATAAAAGCTTTTCATTGATCTTAATTTGATACAACAGTTTAAATTTTGATTGTGAAAGCTGGCTGTGGACACAGTTGATTGCCTACCCACTAGGGTTCCTCTTTGCCAGCAAGCTGCCTTCAACTCTAGGGCTAAAAAATACAATACTCACTTCTTCTGAAGCCCCAGCAGCCAGGAAATAGGCAAATGTCACAGTGAGACCAGAGCGGAAGTCTGACAGTGTGTCCAAATGTAGTCAGCTTGGAAACTCCTGGAAATGCTCCCCTCATAATGAAGACAGCTATGTGTAGAGAAACTGCTTTTTTTTTTCTTTTTTGCCTTTGGATAAGGTCAATAAGCATGTGATGCCTGGAGCAATGGCAGCCATCTTTTGACCATGAAAAGCCAAGCTTGATGATGCCCAGGTTGAAAAAAGAAAAGAGATGCACCTGTAACGACATTATTGGGCAGTTGCATCAACCTTGGAAGCATCAAGTGTCCTCCAACACTTAAGCATGTGACATAATACATGTCCTTGTAGTTTAAGCCACTTTTAGTGGAGATTCTGTTTCTTAAAAAAGGAAACAAAACATTTCTAGATACACTGGGAAAATTAGTTTAAAAGTTCAAATGCATTATAATAAATTTATCCTTAAGATGCCCATTTGGCATGTGTGTGTCTGCGTGTTTGGGTGAAATACTTTAGTCAGTACCTGAGTTTGGGCAATAGATACTTTACCACTGGGCTTAACAATCAAGCTGTTCGTTATCCTGGATTATATTAACAACAATTCAGGCAAAATTTTGTTAGCAAGGGACACTCTCTCCTTTACTGGCCTCTTCTCTTCCTTATAGGCCTGATCACAGGCATAGATTTCCTTTTTTTCATTCATAAAACAAAACCCTACATTTGTCTCTCCTAGCTGTGTTCTCCTTCAGGTTGTTAGAGCAACAGAAATATCAACATGGTGCCTTGGTTTTTATCAGCACAGGCATTGTTTGACTAGTTGATGAAAGTGATACATTTCTAGACCAGATTATGGAAAGTGCTACATTTTGACAAAGGTTTGTAGATATTCCACCATGGTCCTCCTCTCCCCCCACTTTCACAATGCAGTTACAATGGATTACACTCCTCCCTGCTCAGTTCACCTGTTAGGGAGAATTAGGAGAAGAGGGGTTAGAAAGTCTGTAACTGCCACTGTTGGTCTTAATTCAGCTGTTTCTCTTACCGAGTCATGTGTGTGCGTATCCACAGTGGACGGGGTTATATGTGTAAATGATCCATAATGCCTGCTCATTAATGCTAGAAGAATCCCCTGGAAGCAGTCCATCTTACTGTAATCTTGGCTCCAGTAACACAGTTTACATTCGTAACGTTTTCTAGAATTATCAGAAATAAACAGAATTGCATGATCTCAAGAAATCCGCCCAGATGAGCTATACCCCTTTTGTAAAGGAAGATAAAATACTCATAATATGGAGTGAGCAGAGTCCACTTAATGACAAAGATACTGCTAAAAAAGAAAATAAGGGCAAGAAGCTGGGAAAAAAAATATTAGGTTAATAATTAGCTTAATACTGATCTTAATTTGGCCTCGTGACTTACAGATTTAACCTGGAAAGCTTTTGTTCACTTGCATGCCCATGTACTCTCTGATCAGTCTTTGTATGAATCCTTTTCTGCTCCATTATTCACGGGTCCAGTTAGGTCATTGAAATGTCCTGAATTTCTGAATGTTTAATCTACAAGGCGTTTGGATGGTTTAAGTTCTGTTGAGTGGCTTACGGAAAACTGAATATAGATCTAGTGTGTCTGTCATTATCTCTTTTCCTTCTAAGTAGGAATTTGAAATTTATGCAAACTCTGTGTTTTCACGAGACATGAGGACATTGGTTTCTTTAGACCGTTGACCAATTTGATGACCAATTAAGCTGTCTGACATTGACTTCTCACCTTGACCCTCCAATGGAGGAGGCATTAGGATTCTCCGTTAGGAGCTTGATAACCTTTCTCTTCTGAACATCTTTATTATCCTTATGCCCTCTTCCTTATTGGCCCCAAAATAATAGCGAGAGGTTGAGAACTGTGACCCTGAAGGGGATTGGGAACTGTTTGATGTCCCTCAGATCATCGTATACTTGGTTCATTTATGGGTTCATATATGTAGTCCCTTTGTGTTCTAATGGTCCAGGGTTCACTTCTAGTGCTACCCCAATCTTTGAAAGCCAGACCCGCATCAACATTCATTTCTCCTCAGAGACCTCTTCTTTCCTTCTTGTGTCACAGTCAGATCCTGCTAGATCATTGCAAAACAGGCGTTTTCATGTCCTGAAAGTCAGGGAGTATGTGAGTATTTGCATATTTGCTACCTTGGTAGCTGTTTCTACCCCCTGCCCCCTGATATGTATTAATCAAGCTCAGCCATCACATTACATGGTGTAAATCATGGAAGTGAAGGCATAAGCTCTTTGTAATGATCTCACCTTCTGATGAAGGTTGCTGGCCAGCAGTCTCTGAGCCCTGTGTCACATTTATAAAAGCCACATTCAGGTCACCCCCTCAGCAAAGATGCTGTGGGTTAACACCTTCATGTTGCTGCCTATTCTGGATGCTCAGGACACGTGGGAGAGGATGTTTCTATATCCAGCCTGAGCCCTGCTCCTTAGACCTGAAATCCTCTTTATCATCCCAAGCGCCGTCCTGTGGCATCTACTGCATGGAAGATGCCAAACTAGGCACTGGGGACATAAACAGTCTGGAGAGGTCCCTGGAGTAGAAGGAAGTGTCCAATACCTCAGTGCCTAGAGTTGACTTACAGTAAGAAAATTCTGCTGTGGAGGCGGAGAATTATCTCAGAAAGAGATAATCGTCATCTTCTTCAGCTGTCCTCTGATTGACTAGACCAAACTAAATCCAGTTAGTCACTCCCTGCAGGGTGTAGTGCCCTGTCCCTGGATTGTGCCTCCCTGACCATCTTGCCCTCTGTTCCTTCCTCTGACTTTTTTCTGTTCCTCTCGCCAAATCCTTTGTGATGCCAGCTCTCCAGTTGCCTGTGTGGAGATCACAGCGTGGGTGTGGACATGTGCTGTCTGCACTTGCTCTGCTAGCCCGAGGTCCTGCAGATGGTGTTCCCTTCTCCAGTCTCACCTCCCTGGGGGCCTGAGACAGCCCTGTTAGAGGACATGAAGTGCCTGTAGTCTTTCTAGGGTTGAAAACAAAAAGTCATTCTGGTAAATGGTAACTTCTGCTGGGTCTGTTAGAAAACACAAGAATGTGTGGTAATGGGATGGAAGAGAGGATTTGCCTAGCATCGTTAGGTATTTCTGGAAGAATAGGCCTCTTAATGGTTTGGGAAGAGGCCAGGAGAGTCATTCAAGATGGAGTGCCCACTGTGAGATACACGGTGCCGTCCTGATGCCCAGCGGTGAATTTGAGAAGGAAGAAAATAAAATAGATATTATTTATGAAGGCAGTGAGGCTCTGGGGTGCTAGGACTCTGAAAAAACTGGGGCTCAAATAGAGACAATTTTACTTCTTCATTTTCAATTCTGATGCCTTTTATCTCTTTTCTTGCCTCATTGCTCTAGCTAGGACTTCTAGTACTGTGAATAAGAGTGGCGACAGTGGGCACCCTTGTCTTGTTACCCAGGTGATTCTTAGGCACATTCAAGCTTGATAAGCATTGGTCTAAGCCGCTAATAGTAGGCTTTTGGTGTTTTAGTGTCCTTATCTACAGAATGAGGATTTTCAGTACCTATCTCACAATTGTAAATATTTTATAAATAATTACATATTAGCACTTAGAAAAGCATAAGCAGTTTTTAGGATAATATGTAAACAGAGCTGTCAAGAGTTCAGAGACTTTGCACAAAGAAGCTCATTTCCAGCAGTAGCAGTTGCAACCCACATGATTGTAGCTGTTCTCACCTAGATGTTGGAGAAAGTGGGAGGAGCTGGAAGTGAAGGTTGGGGTAGTATATTGGGTTGTTGGTGTTGCATACTGGCTCCCAGTGAAAATGAATCCTATACCCTAATTAATATGTTACAGTATTCTGAAATTCTAGAAATCTGGTAGACAAAATATCAGACATACTTGTGAGTTCAAGCCAAGCCTGTGGTTCACATAGTGCCTTGTGTCTGATTTGACCAATTACACAGAAAGCTTGCCTTGTGATGATGTTATATATATTGGCTGATAATTGAAAAAATTTAGTCAGTGTTAAATGTGGAAGGAGAAGTTAAAAATAATCAATCCCCCCACATTCTTTATTTTCAGAAAACTTCATGTTCATTTGGTAATGAAGTTTCCTCTAATGTTATACTGTTTTCAGGAGTTAACATTCTCTAGTCACAACTTTTTGTTTTTATAGGTTCTGAAATCCCATTATCACAGTTGATTCATTTTCTAATTTTCAACTTCATTTCTAGTTACGACTCTGACCAGCTTTTAGCACTTCCTTCCTGTAGGAAAATATTATTACATGTGACTATAAATTTGATGTGCTGAACTGGAGTATGTAAAAATAATATCTATATGAATATAATTTACTGAATTTAGAATCCTGACATATGTAACTCAAAGACTTAGCTGCAATCTGTTTGTAGATTTAAATGGGCTAAAAGGAAAAGAAATGCAAGCATACATGTTTCTGAGGACTCTATTAATATAACATTCAGATTAATTATCAAGTATAAATAATGCAATGTGTTTTGTGAGATCTCACCTCTCCTTCCATTTTATCCCATTTTGGGCTTGATGGTGAAATAGTGCCTCAAATAAGATGGACTAGAGATAACCAAAGGTTCTCCAGATTATAATTACCTTTTATTATTTTTTAAAAAGCAATAACTGAATCCTCTCCCATGATGTATGTTGAAGGCCATACCAAAAGATAACAGTAATCGGTAAACCTTGTTTATTTTTACCTTACATACTGAGGTGTGGACAAGTTACATATTTTTAAGAATTATGAGTAATATTGCTTTTCAAGGACACCTTTACCTTGATAAAACTTGGCTAGTTTAATTTTCCAAGACTGTGCTTTATCACAGTCATAATGGGCTGGTCCTAAAAGATCATCGTAGACAGTTGTTTGCTCTAAAAAAAGTTTTAATAGTGAAAGAGACTGGTAGCCTCAGCCTCTGAGAGTATATTTCCCTGAGAGAATTTGATACTGAGGGATATGGAGGACAGGCCAGGCAGGGGAAAGAAATAGGAGGCAATTAAGTTCCCTTGAAGGGCTTCCTTAGGACTCTGATAAAATTTTAGAACTTGAAGTGACCTTCTAGATTTAGGAAACTAAAGGTGAAGGAAAACAAATGCCTTTTCCAAGGTCCCATGCTTAGGATTATAGTCTCCTCATGTATTGTCTTATATTCTAGGAGTATTTTCTTTCTTTTAAAAAAAAAATATTTATTTTGAGAGCATGAGTGGGGGAGGGGGCAGAGAGAGACACACACACGCACAAACACACACACACACACACACACACACACACACACACACACACACAGAATCTGAAGCAGGATCCGGGCTCCTAGCTGTCAGCACAGCCCAACGCCAGGCTTGAACTCATGAACCATGGGATCATGACCTGAGCTGAAGTCAGACATGTAACCTACTAAGCCACCCAGGTGCCCCTCCATCAGTATTTTCATTGCACAATGAACTCAAACATCCAGAATTACATATACATGTAATATATGGTATATGTATATATATATGTATGTATATGTATACGTGTTTGTATGTATATGTATAAATGAAAAGTATATACATGTGTATATATGTATAAGCAAACAACACTGGATAATAATATTTTTGAGCATACACTATTTTTTGATTGTCCAGTAATATACTTTCAGATAGGCACACATACTATTACACTGAATTTGATCATGTCTCTCTCTTTTTTTTTTTTTTTTAATTTGATTACTTTCTGAAAAAATGCCGAAGGCCATATTATAGAAATGTCAGTTTTAAAATGGAAGAGTAAACTATAGTTATTTTTGTACTTTTAGTTCATTTGGGATTACCTCTCTGTTCAGGAAAATTTGTCATCAACTCATAAAATTTCAGGTAGGTACTTTTTATAAAAAATGTTTGTAAAATTAGTCATTTGTTAATAATTATTTGATTTCATGATATTGTTTTAAGTTGACACAGCATTTCAAAATTAAATACCTCTTTGGTTCACTTTCCTTCTTTATAATTGCTTGTATCCCTAAAAATTCTTTCCGTTTTATTTTTTAATTATGACATATCAATGACAATCATGGAATAAGCATCCTTATTTTAATACTAATAGGGACTTGGGGTGCTTGGGTGGCTCAGTAGGTTGAGCTTCAGACTCTCGATTTTGGCTTAGGTCATGAAATAGCAGTTTCTTGAGTTCAAGCCCTACCTTGGGTTCCGAGCTGTGAAGAGTCTACTTTAGGATTCTCACTCTTTTGGGCGTGCGCTCGCTAGCTCTCTCTCTCTCTCTCTCTCTCTCTCTCTCTCTCTGTCTCTGTCTCTGTCTCTGTCTCTGTCTCTCCCTCCTCCTCCCCTGCCTTGCTCACAGTGTCTCTCTCTGAAAATAAATGAAATTTTAAAATAAACTTAAAAAAAAACACCCAATAGCGTCTTAACTCATAATTAGGCAAAATAAAAGGACAGAATATAAAGGTGATTAGGGTAACCACTGGGTAACCACTGGCGTGTGTGTGTGTGTGTGTGTGTGTGTGTGTGTGTGTGTCTGAGATTTTGTCACATGTTGAACTAGGATTACATGGGGAGTAAAATCCAGACAGTTAGCTCCAATGATATTCCTTTCTCCTAATATTTGACTGTTCATTTACATGGCTGTCAGAGCATGGCTAAAATGTATTATTTAACAGGGGGAAAAAACCAAAAGGAATGTTTCCTGTATTAAATCCAAAGTGTGCTCATAAATATTACACGCTTCAATGCCAGCACAATTTAAAACTCATATTCACCTGTAAAATTTTAGGAAAAAAAATTCCACAGTGTAACTACACGTTGAGATTCGTAGGTAGTTAGAGATAAAAATAGAGGTAGAAAAATCTGTATTTATGGCTGTCACATATTCCCATGTATTTAAGTTGGTTCCAGTATATTTTTAATTACAAACGGTAAAGTGCCTACATATTTCCTTGAGTCTTGACAAAGGTGTAGTCTTGTAATCACCGTGATGTTCAAGATTAGAGCACTTCTGTTATCCCCCAAACATCTCCCTCTGGCCATCATTTTGTAGTTGAACACACTCTCCACCCTTAGCTGCTAACAACCGCCGATCCCCCTACAGTTTTGCATTTTTTAAAAATATCCAGTAAATAGAGTATGTAGCTTTGAAGTCTGGTTTATTGCCCTTTGCTTAATGCCTTACTATTTCATCCATATTGTTGCATGTACCCATGGTTGGTTCCTTTCATTTCTGAGTGGCATCCCACTGTAAGAATGTATTACTGTTTGCTTATCCAGTCACCAGTTGAGAGCCATTTAAATTGTGTACAGTTTTGGACAGTTGTGATTAAAGATGCTTTAAAAATTCTCGCACAGGTTTTTGTGTGCACCTAAGTTCATTTCTCATGGCTCGGTATCTAGAAGTGGGAATGCTAAGTCATATGGTAAGTACATATTAAATTTATTTAAAACAAAAACCAAAACCCGAAAACCTTCCAGAGTCTTTTCAGAGTGGTGTAGCTACTTAGCATTTTGTGTTCCTATGCATAGCTTCTGAGCACCGTAGTGCCTCGTTGTTTGTTTTAGTCTTAGCCTTCTAACAGGTAGAAACTGGTATCTCATTATGGTTTTAGTTTTTCTAAATGCTTTTTTTGATACATATAGATCTTTTTTGGTAATGTGTCTATTCAGATCTTTTGCCCAGTTTTAAAGTGGAATTTTTGTTTTCTTGTTAAGCTTTGAGAGTTCTAAAATATGTGCGTGTGTGTGTATGTACAAGTTTCTTTAATTGAATATGTGATATGCAAACATTTTCTCCCAGTCTGTGTCGTGTCTTTATTTTCTCCGTGTTTAGCAAAGCTAAGATTCTGAGTCTTGATAAGGCCTGATTTGTCAAGTCTTTCTTTTGTGATAATGCTTTTGATGTCCTATCTAACATCAAAATCAGCATCACCAAACCTGAGGCCATATGGATTTTCTCCTGTTTTCTTCTAGAAATGTTATAGCTTTACATTTTACATGTAGGTCTATAATCCATTTTGAATCAATTTTTGTATGAAGTAGGATTTATGTTTTTAGGTTCTTTTTTTATTTACATAGAATATCCAGCTGTTAAAGCACCATTTGTTGAAAAAGTATCTTTTCTCCATTCACTTGCATTTGTACTTTGTCAAAAATCAGTGGACTGTATTTGTTGTGATTCTATTTCTTGGTTCCCTTTCATGTTCCATTAGTCTGTATCTCTGTGCTTTCACCAGTGGTGCTTTCTCTTCTCTATTTCTCTTTAAATTTGAGTACAGTTGACATACAATGCTATGTTAGTTTCAGGTGTACAATGTAGTGATTCGACAAGTTTATACATTATACTGTGTTCACCACAAGTGACCTACCATCCGTCCCAATATATCCCTATTACGATATCATTGACTAAATTCCTTATGGTATGCTTTTTATCCCCATAACTTCTTCATTCCATTACTGGAAACCTGATAGACTGCCTTCTCTTGATCACTGCCATTTATTATAAGTCTCGAAATTGGGCTGTGTGTCCTCCGGCTCTCTTCTTCAGAATTGTTGACTATTTAGTGCCTTTGCCTTTCCATATAAATTTTAGATTCACCTGGTCAGTGTCTCCAAAAAAGTTGCTGGGATTGGGATTTTGTCGAATCTATAAATAAAGTTGGTTGGGAAGAATTGACATTTTAACAATCCGTGAGCACAAGTAACTCCATTTGTTTAGGTGCGGGGTTTATATTTAACTGAGGATTGTGCTCTAACTTGAGAACATCTAGTTAACTCCCAAGAGTAACTAGTGTCTAGTAAGTATGCAGTAAGCATTCAATAAATATTTATTAGATAAAGCAGCAGCTTAGCAAAGATGCTGTTGATTTTGTCTTTGCTCCTCATTCACTTTATTCAAGGGAAACCTTTAGGGGTAAAGGAGACTACACAATTTTTTTGGAAAAAAAAAAGACAAAAGAAGCCATGGACTCTTTCATTGCAGTGGTTACTGTGCTCAGTTGCCAAATGAAATCTTGGTGGTATCATGGTAGTACCTTCTTGTATCCTTGAAAAGTAGAAGGTGGCATGTGGCTTTGTAAGACCAGATAAGGATTTGGTTCTCAGAAAGGTTCCCCCTCCTCTGCCCAGCTATGACCTCAAGTCTGAGAGGTCTTAGAAATCCTGGTACTGTAGAGTAGAAAGAGGCTTCCGAGGATATCTCTTCCAGCGATTATCACATTGTTTTTCTTTTCTTTTTTTTTTTTTTTTTTTCATTAGGGCACATGTATTTCAAATGAAATCTTACTCAGAAATATAGTCAAAATAGATAAAAGCAGAACTGCTCCTGTTGAACTGGACTCTGAGGAGGTATTTGAAAGCCTCATATTATTAATGCAGCAAGGAGAGGAATGAGCCTCAAAGAGATTATGTAACTTGCCCAAGGTTGCACAGCACGCTGTTGCAAAAGCATAAATAGAGTTCCCATCTCCTGATTCTTAGGACAAAGCTCCAAATGACTGCCTTTTCAGATTTTCCTGAAGCTGGATTGTGTGTTTCTATGGAAACTCTGTTTTTTGTTTTCTTTGTATGTTATAGTCAGAAATGTGACTGGACTTTATCTTAGCTTGAATGTTTGATTTGAGAGAAGGATGTCTTGGGGCCCCTCCCCTGTAGTAAGGAGCCCTAGTTGGTAGCTAAGTCTCCACGATCAAGATTTCATTACTTTGTTATGCCTGTAATCCAGGTGGGAAACACTGACAGACAATAGACTTGAGAGAGAGATCACCAAAAACTAGGTGTCAGGTTAGTTTAATGAGGCTTCCTGGCATAGGATGGTTACTTTTCCAGCCATGACTCATGGCCCATGGGTTACTTAGGGCACATGAATCATTCATGTGCTTTAGGAGCTCAAAAGTTTGCTTTCACCTTGGAGTTAAATGTCTCTTGTTGTCTCAGAATACATGAAAGTCCATATTGAGATTTTATAGGTAAGCTCTTTAAACCTGTTGTATTTATGATTTCTTAAATATGTGAGTTTGATTTGCTGCATAGAGAAGAAACAAGAATCTAGAACATAAATTGCATGAGTCATATATAAAACTACAAATGCTGTGCCTAATTTCAGAACGGCATTATCATATCTTTCCTTTCCTACCTCTAAATATTTCTTACGGAGCAGATTCCTAATGTCTGCCAAACATCCAGAATAGTGCTGGGCATGTAGTAGACACTGACCCAATTTTTTATGAATTGAAAGACTGAATAAATGAAATATTTCTCATTTAGACCTCAAGTTGAATGTCACCTACTTGGAGAAGTCCATCTTGGCCACCTTATCTACATACATAGCCCCTGTCACTCGTGATTCCGTTAGCCAACTTTATTTTCTTTTAATCTCTTATTATAAATAACACTCACATTATATTACATATATACTTACTTTCTCTCTTCCTCCTCTTGAATGTAGTTTCCAGGATGGCAGAGGTTGTGTTTGCTTTGTTTACCAGTATATCTTTAGTATGGCCCTTTGCATATTATATTAAAAAGTGTTCCATAAGTGTTCCTTGACTAAATGAATAAAATGATTCTTACCTGCTTTTAATAGTTCTATTAAAATGAAAGGATAGATCAAATATCACCTTATGTCCTGTCCTGCCCCTGTGGCACTAGGGAAGTATTAAAGAGAGGAGGGACTTTCACAATGAACAGAACATCTTTTATTGAAAAAGATTTCTTATCTGCAGTGGTTTATGTCCTTGTGTTTCCTGATAGGTTTTATCCCTTTGTTATTTATTGGTGTCCGAACTGCCTCTGGTAAATGTCTGGTGTTCTCCTTTACACCCCCTTTGGTGTGAATGCTTCAGATGTATCTTGAATGTGGTATTTTTTAAAAATATAATTTATTGTCAAATTGGCTTCCATACCGCACCCAGTGCTCATCCCAACAGGTGCCCTCCTCAGTGCCCAGCACCCACTTTCCCCTCTTGAATGCAGTATTGACTGTTAGGTTCTTTGAGCTCCTGCCTCTTGTCCTATTTTTAGAACCACCCTCCAATGGGCACCAGTTAGGAATATCCTTAAGTTGTCCACACTGACAGTAATAGGGATAAAGTGTTCTGCACAGATGGGTGGTATTGGCTCTTCTGATTCGATCTTATCCTAAAAATATACCCACTATCAGGTTAAGTAAAAACAAATGATTTGGCAGATACCTCAGAGATGTTCCCTTGGGCTAAGGATGCTCACCATTTGCACTGCTTAGGTCCTTTGTAATGACGGGAGGCGTGGGGAACATGAACCACAAATCAGAAAGATATGACTTCTTTTTTTTTTAACTTTTTTTTTTAATGTTTATTTTTGACAGAGAGACAGAGCACAAGTCAGGGAGGGGTAGAGAGAGAGAGAGAGGGAGACACAGAATCTGAAGCAGGCTCCAAGCTGTCAGCACAGAGCCTGATGTGGGGCTCAAACTCACGGGCCATGAGATCATGACCCGGGCCGAAGTAGGACACTTAACTGACTGAGCAACCCAGGCACCCCAGAAAGATATGACTATGACTTCTGATTTCAAATACTGTAGAGTCTTTTTATGACCTCAGGCAGAGTATGTAACCTCTCCCTGCCATGAATTTATCATCTTTAGCGTGACAAAACAGTGTCTTCCTTTTTAGAAATGGAAGTCTCAAAAAAAAAAAAAAAAAGAATCAATACATGTAAATAAAGCACTCAGCCTTTTTGGAAAGGAAATTCTCACAGTAAGAGAAGACAGTGTCGGATTTGCCATTCAGCTCATTGTTGTGATGAGCCTTTCCTACTGAGTATGAGTAGACCACTGAGTAGACTTGTTATCAGTACCCTGGTGCACTCCTGTCTATCATGCACAACTAGTTAGGTGTTTATTCCAACTCCCAGGACTAGTAATCTAGAAACAGAACCACAGTTCCATGGAGAGCTGCAGAAAATACTTTTGAGAGAGAGGCGGATGTGCAGTCTACGTAGAAGGAGCTTCGTAACACACGTGTGGGTCTCCCTGGCTTCCTTTTCAGCATATAAAGTGACCTGGTTCTATTGAATTTCACTAGTCAGGTAGTTTCTTGTTTACATTGAGTGGCCATGAGTGCACCATGTAGTGGATTAATGCTAGGTGCTGCATACAGAGTTTGCCAGCATTGGGCTGTTTATTTTGAAGAACAGCCATGAATTACACTGTGCAGTCAGTGCAAAACAAATCTATATTAGCTGTTTCCATCTCCCTGAATTTTAGATTTCTAAAGATACCCCTCTCAGGTTTTCCAATTAGGGGGTTTGATTTATTCCCCCCACTTCTTTGCAGTCCTAGGCAAATTGGGGATGGACATCTGGACTCTGCAACAAAACAAAACATTCAGCTGTTTGTTCTCTCCCCTCTTAAACTCATTAAGAATATAGCCAGAAGCCTGATGATACCAAGAGCCTTTTACTGCTGCATTCTAAATGTGAAAATAGCAGCTATCGGCACACTGCTTGCAGGCTCTAAATGGAATGGTGATGGGGAGGAGGATGGTGGTGATGGTGATGATCGTGATTGCCCTTTGACTTTCTGCCATCATCTAAGTCACATGATAGAATGTAGAATGAGACAATTTGATCTTGATGAAAGGGTCTCTCTACCACCCAGGGAACGTGTAATAATGTGCAAAGCCCAAAATACTTATTTCAAATTCCTCAAATCATCCATTCAACTCAAAGAATGGCTAAGATCTTTTCAAATGCCCTGTGAAAGTAGTGAGACTGGCCTAGGAAATCATAAAAAGTGAAGGAAAGAGGAGCTACTCTAATCCATCTCTTAAATTGGTAGCGGAAAGGTTTTTTCCTCTTAATAGAATAGGTCTACAGATTTTCTTTTGTATAGAATTTCAGGAGTATAGACTCACCATCAATGGGTCTTAATGCTGGCTGCACATTAGAAACATCTTGAGAGCTTTTAAAAATTACCTGTGTCCTGGAGCCGTCCTCCGATTCTTGATTGGAATGGGACCCAACTCTCAATGGGTTATGTGTTTGTAAAGTTCCCTAAGTTGTTTCGAAGTGCTGTTAACGTTGTGAATCGCCTGTTGTGGCATTAATTAATCCTATTAGCTCAGTTTCCCCCTAGCTCTATTATATTTATCTTACCATAAGATATGCAGTCTTGATTCCCACGGAAATCCAAAAGAGATCCAAAAACCCCTGTTGAAATTGTGAATATAAGTTAATCAAGAGCAGGAACTGTGTGTTTTCTTCACATTCTCTTGAATATTTATGTTGTACATCTTAATGTAGGATTTTTAGTTGCCATTCATGTTTAAAAGTTATGTGGATTACCTTGTTTTCACGTAGTTCTAACACATGGTATCTTATCCATTCTCCAATTGTAGCCTTCTTTTTCTACCTTTAATATAGTCTTCTTACAATATTCCTTTGTCTTATTTAACAAATCTTCTAGCCCAGTTGTTAGTCCTTATTTATCGGTCTAAAACTCCACAAACTCCACAATCGGTCTAAAACTCCGCCTGGGTAGCTCAGTTGGTTGACTGTCAAATTCTTGATTTCAGCTCAGGTCACGTTCTCCTGGGATCTCATGCGGTCGAGTCCCACTCTGGCTCCTTGCTGGGTGTGGAGCCTGCTTAGGATTCTCTCTCTCCCTCTGCTCCTCCCTCACTTGCATGCTCTCTGTCTCTCTCTCAAATAAATAAATAAATCTCCACAATGAAAACAAAAGCTACGATTTACATCAGGATAATTTCACTTTTGAAAAGAGAGATTTAAGAACCAAAATATTAAAAAGGACACAATTTTTGTAACATTTTACCACCGACTAATGCAAATTCTGTTGTCTTTGGAGGTTTTGGAATTCACTTTTGAAGATATTCTCTTGTTTATCTCAGTGGTTGCTCCATTCGTAGTTTTCCTTCGACTCTTTTTGGGTCAGTTTTCCAAATCATAATAAACTTGATCTCTTTTTCCCATCTCAGTAGTGAGCATGGAAATAATGCATTGGGGCTTGAATAGGAAGACTTATTATTTTGCTTCATCTTTTATCATTCATTAGAAAATATTTTTGGGGTGCCTGGGTGGCTCTATCAGTTGAGTGTCTGACTCTTAATTTGGCCCCAGGTCATGATCCCAGGGTTGTAGGATCGAGCCCCACATTGGGCTCTGCACTGAGGGTGGAGTGTCTTTAAGATATTCTCTCTCTCTCTCTGTCTCTCTCTCTCCCCTCTCTCCTCTCTCCTCTCTCCTCTCTCCTCTCTCCTCTCTCCTCTCTCTTCTCTCTTCTCTCCTCTCTCCTCTCTCCTCTCTCCTTCTCTCCTTCTCTCCTTCTCTCCTTCTCTACCCTCTCTCTCACTCATGCTCTCTCTCTAAAATAAAAAAACAGAAAAGAAAAAAATCTGTAATAACTACCACTGTATTTAAGAGAACACTGCCTAGTTAGCAGTGTGAATCCACATCATCTACAGAATTACCTTAAGGCATATGGCTAGACCTCATCTCAGACCCACTAAATCAGAATTTTGTTTGGAGGAGGGGAGGTCTGGGACCTAGGTGACTGAACTAAAACAAAATTGCTAGGTGACTCTACTTAAAAAATTTTGCGTCTCCCACCCAATATTAGTACAAAAAATTATTGTAGATTTTCTGCTAGTTGTTTTATAGTTTGTTTTAATTTCTAAATACATAACTGATCTTGACATAATTGTGTATGGTTAGGGTCTGACAAACCTCAGGATCTTGGTTTATTTTTTATGGTTTTTTTTTTTTTTTGGTTTATTTTTTTCTAAGTGAATAGCTAAGTGACTTAATGTGATTCAATAATACTGATGTGAAGTCAGGGTTGAAAAGCAGATTTCCAGACCCTCTATGACAATGCATTCCATCTGGCTTCTTTTATTTTTTCTTTTCTTTATTTATGTATTAAAGGACCTATAGATGCACATGTTGAATTGTTTAAAATTTATTCAGGGTTAGAGACCCCTCTTCTTTCTTTGGCCACTTAATCTTCCCCTACGTCTCAGAGCAATCACTCTTCAGTTTCCTGAATATTCCCCATCTGACTTTTTTCTACTGGGTACCTATATACTCCTTTTACATGTTGACCATGGAGGGTGCATACAGTGCCCCCCACTTGCTTATGGGTAATTATCTAGGTGGTTCTTTTTAATTTCCAGTCACCAGTTGTTTCTGCTACTTTCCTGATGTGTGTGTCCACTGTTAGTTATATCCTTTTGAGTATTGAGTATTTCCAAAATTACACCAGTAGTTATGAAACCCATGATAGCCCCCCTTCTAGACTCCCTACTTTCCTATTGTCAACTGTGTAAACTACTTAAAATGTAGAGTTGTTTTTTTTTTTAATGTTTATTTATTTTTGAGAGAGCATAAGCAGGGGAAGGGCAGGGAGAGAGAGTGGGGAGAGAGGATATGGAGTGGGCTCTGGACTGCCAGCAACAAGCCCAATATGGGACTTGAACTCATGAACCGCAAGATCATGACCTGAGTCAAAGTTGGACGCTCAACTGACTGAGCCACCCAGGTATCCCAAAATTCGTAGTTTTTTTATGCTTCAGAAAAGTGGACCATGCTAGACTGGGAAGATGACTGAGTTTCTATTAAAACATTTGGGTTTAAAAAAAAAAGAAAGAAAGAAAAATAATAAAGGTCTGGATTTGATTTCCTCTGGGAATGCACCTTGCAAACGGTAAAGTACTGAACAGAGTAAAATTTTGCTATTGCTAATCACTGTTGCTATCTCCCTTATATGATGAAAGATTCCAAGGTACCAAAAAGGGTCAGGCATAACCATAGGAAGATTGACTTCCTCTAGGGATTGTATCTGCTGGCTACTTTGTTAAATTAATCACTGAATTAGAAAAGGGGAACAAGATTTCAGGCACAGAAAGGAGATGAAGGGATAAGATGAAAAAAAGAAGCAGATAGCTCAGCCAAAAAAACAAAAAAACAAAACAAAACAAAAAACAAAAAACCAGAAAAAAAACAGAAAAATTGAAACTAACTTTTGTATTGCACTGATTTTTTTTGTTTTCACTTAAAAATGACTAATTGAGAGCATATTCAAATCTGACATTTGTTTTAACTGGTATTTCATAAATCAGTTGATTTATAAAACCTTGGACAATGTAAATTAAAAAACAAAAAACAAAACCCTTAGCCAGTCCTAAGACGGAAAATTGAAGATAACCCTAAAAATATCTAATTGGATAAATGTGTGAAGAAGATACAGGTGGCCTCACTGTCTCTCACTTTTGTTGTGTTGTAGCAAATATTTGAGGTTATAGCATTTCCTTTCTCATTGTAAGAATCAAGTCAGCAGTAACTGTTGTGATTTTTCCATCTGGGAGAGAGGAAAGCGGGAGTGACCTTGATTTACTAACGATAACGTGCCACATACAGTTTTGCCTCAGTTGCAGACTAACTTCACCTGAAAGGCAGCAGATAAATATCCGGCAATAATTGTGCAGCGTTTAGTGTCCGTGGTCTAACTGCAAGCTCAGTTATGGAGATGGAACTTGGCAATCAGAGGGTTCTTTACAAGGAGCCATTTGAATGTGGGGTGTGCTATTAAGAGTTAACATCTAGAAGTTGGTCAAGAAAAGGATGTGTGGAGTGATTTTTATATCAGATTCGGTGGTGCAGGATGAGCTTGGGTACTTGCATTAGGTTTGGATATACATTTTAAGTAGGATTGATGTGGCTAAGGAGTGGATTGTACAAATGATTTATTTTCTCCAACAGAGCCATTTGAAAAAAGTTAGTGTGCAGAAAAGCAATATAACATGGAATGAATCAGCCAGTACAGCACTCTATTCTTATTTTGCTTGAAGTAACAGGTCAAACGTATAGATTTTTTTTTTTTAAATGACACAAGTCTACGTGTTACGCAAATAATTTTTTGCCTTTAAACATGCTAATGCCTTTTCATTTGCTTATTTATTATGACATGTACTCACCTTTTGGTTATTGAATTTCTCTGTTGAAATGGAAATTGTCTTTCATTTTAAAAGTGATTGCCAAAGAGACCCCTGGGCATGTTTTATTTCTGCTTCCATATTTCTGAGCAGACCAACAAAAGAGTCATTATCCCAGACTCACAGATGTGAGAACATCCAAGGCAGAGTATTTGTGTCACACATAAATCAGTGGAGTGAAGACAATGGGACTTTTGACTCTGATTTCCCGATTTTAACCATGCTCATTTTCAACTCCACTGAACAGTGCTGAGGTGAGGTAGTTTAAATCCGGTGAGTGCATTCATTTCTCATAGAAAGTCCTGAGATATCCTCCTTCCATGCCCTGAGTTCGCTACAGAGTGAGTGCCTGGTTTTGAAAATAGAGATGGGGATAGAATCACCTTGGAGCTAATTGGTTTTAAATATAACTTTTACTTAATTAAAAAAAAAAGTCTGGGGACGCCTGGGTGGCTCAGTCGGTTGAGCATCTGACTCTTGGTTTCTGCTCAGGTCATGATCTCATGGTTCGTGGGTTCCCTCCCCCTATCTGTCTCTGCACTTACAGCATGGAGCCTGCTTGGGATTCATATTCTCTCTCTCTCTCTCTCTCTCTCTCTCTCT